>NC_086317.1:8690316-8730316 GCF_036172605.1 Pelobates fuscus
ATGTCAGTATCAGTAGAACTATATAATCTATAACTGGCGCAGAATGAATGTCAGTATCAGTAAACTATATCAATAACTGGCGCAGAATGAATGTCAGTATCAGTAAACTATATCAATAACTGGCGCAGAATGAATGTCAGTATCAGTAAACTATATCTATAACTGGCGCAGAATGAATGTCAGTATCAGTAAACTATATCTATAACTGGCGCAGAATGAATGTCAGTATCAGTAAACTATATCTATAACTGGCGCAGAATGAATGTCAGTATCAGTAAACTATATCTATAACTGGCGCAGAATGAATGTCAGTATCAGTAAACTATATCTATAACTGGCGCAGAATGAATGTCAGTATCAGTAAACTATATCTATAACTGGCGCAGAATGAATGTCAGTATCAGTAAACTATATCTATAACTGGCGCAGAATGAATGTCAGTATCAGTAAACTATATCTATAACTGGCGCAGAATGAATGTCAGTATCAGTAAACTATATCTATAACTGGCGCAGAATGAATGTCAGTATCAGTAAACTATATCTATAACTGGCGCAGAATGAATGTCAGTATCAGTAAACTATATCTATAACTGGCGCAGAATGAATGTCAGTATCAGTAAACTATATCTATAACTGGCGCAGAATGAATGTCAGTATCAGTAAACTATATCTATAACTGGCGCAGAATGAATGTCAGTATCAGTAAACTATATCTATAACTGGCGCAGAATGAATGTCAGTATCAGTAAACTATATCTATAACTGGCGCAGAATGAATGTCAGTATCAGTAAACTATATCTATAACTGGCGCAGAATGAATGTCAGTATCAGTAAACTATATCTATAACTGGCGCAGAATGAATGTCAGTATCAGTAAACTATATCTATAACTGGCGCAGAATGAATGTCAGTATCAGTAAACTATATCTATAACTGGCGCAGAATGAATGTCAGTATCAGTAAACTATATCTATAACTGGCGCAGAATGAATGTCAGTATCAGTAAACTATATCTATAACTGGCGCAGAATGAATGTCAGTATCAGTAAACTATATCTATAACTGGCGCAGAATGAATGTCAGTATCAGTAAACTATATCTATAACTGGCGCAGAATGAATGTCACTATCAGTAAACTATATCTATAACTGGCGCAGAATGAATGTCAGTATCAGTAAACTATATCTATAACTGGCGCAGAATGAATGTCAGTATCAGTAAACTATATCTATAACTGGCGCAGAATGAATGTCAGTATCAGTAAACTATATCTATAACTGGCGCAGAATGAATGTCAGTATCAGTAAACTATATCTATAACTGGCGCAGAATGAATGTCAGTATCAGTAAACTATATCTATAACTGGCGCAGAATGAATGTCAGTATCAGTAAACTATATCTATAACTGGCGCAGAATGAATGTCAGTATCAGTAAACTATATCTATAACTGGCGCAGAATGAATGTCAGTATCAGTAAACTATATCTATAACTGGCGCAGAATGAATGTCAGTATCAGTAAACTATATCTATAACTGGCGCAGAATGAATGTCAGTATCAGTAAACTATATCTATAACTGGCGCAGAATGAATGTCAGTATCAGTAAACTATATCTATAACTGGCGCAGAATGAATGTCAGTATCAGTAAACTATATCTATAACTGGCGCAGAATGAATGTCAGTATCAGTAAACTATATCTATAACTGGCGCAGAATGAATGTCAGTATCAGTAAACTATATCTATAACTGGCGCAGAATGAATGTCAGTATCAGTAAACTATATCTATAACTGGCGCAGAATGAATGTCAGTATCAGTAAACTATATCTATAACTGGCGCAGAATGAATGTCAGTATCAGTAAACTATATCTATAACTGGCGCAGAATGAATGTCAGTATCAGTAAACTATATCTATAACTGGCGCAGAATGAATGTCAGTATCAGTAAACTATATCTATAACTGGCGCAGAATGAATGTCAGTATCAGTAAACTATATCTATAACTGGCGCAGAATGAATGTCAGTATCAGTAAACTATATCTATAACTGGCGCAGAATGAATGTCAGTATCAGTAAACTATATCTATAACTGGCGCAGAATGAATGTCAGTATCAGTAAACTATATCTATAACTGGCGCAGAATGAATGTCAGTATCAGTAAACTATATCTATAACTGGCGCAGAATGAATGTCAGTATCAGTAAACTATATCTATAACTGGCGCAGAATGAATGTCAGTATCAGTAAACTATATCTATAACTGGCGCAGAATGAATGTCAGTATCAGTAAACTATATCTATAACTGGCGCAGAATGAATGTCAGTATCAGTAAACTATATCTATAACTGGCGCAGAATGAATGTCAGTATCAGTAAACTATATCTATAACTGGCGCAGAATCAATGTCAGTATCAGTAAACTATATCTATAACTGGCGCAGAATGAATGTCAGTATCAGTAAACTATATCTATAACTGGCGCAGAATCAATGTCAGTATCAGTAAACTATATCTATAACTGGCGCAGAATCAATGTCAGTATCAGTAAACTATATCTATAACTGGCGCAGAATGAATGTCAGTATCAGTAAACTATATCTATAACTGGCGCAGAATCAATGTCAGTATCAGTAAACTATATCTATAACTGGCGCAGAATGAATGTCAGTATCAGTAAACTATATCTATAACTGGCGCAGAATCAATGTCAGTATCAGTAAACTATATCTATAACTGGCGCAGAATGAATGTCAGTATCAGTAAACTATATCTATAACTGGCGCAGAATGAATGTCAGTATCAGTAAACTATATCTATAACTGGCGCAGAATGAATGTCAGTATCAGTAAACTATATCTATAACTGGCGCAGAATGAATGTCAGTATCAGTAAACTATATCTATAACTGGCGCAGAATCAATGTCAGTATCAGTAAACTATATCTATAACTGGCGCAGAATGAATGTCAGTATCAGTAAACTATATCTATAACTGGCGCAGATTGAATGTCAGTATCAGTAACACTATATCTATAACTGGCGCAGAATGAATGTCAGTATCAGTAAACTATATCTATAACTGGCGCAGAATGAATGTCAGTATCAGTAAACTATATCTATAACTGGCGCAGAATGAATGTCAGTATCAGTAAACTATATCTATAACTGGCGCAGAATGAATGTCAGTATCAGTAAACTATATCTATAACTGGCGCAGAATGAATGTCAGTATCAGTAAACTATATCTATAACTGGCGCAGAATGAATGTCAGTATCAGTAAACTATATCAATAACTGGCGCAGAATGAATGTCAGTATCAGTAAACTATATCTATAACTGGCGCAGAATGAATGTCAGTATCAGTAAACTATATCTATAACTGGCGCAGAATCAATGTCAGTATCAGTAAACTATATCTATAACTGGCGCAGAATGAATGTCAGTATCAGTAAACTATATCTATAACTGGCGCAGAATGAATGTCAGTATCAGTAAACTATATCTATAACTGGCGCAGAATGAATGTCAGTATCAGTAAACTATATCTATAACTGGCGCAGAATGAATGTCAGTATCAGTAAACTATATCTATAACTGGCGCAGAATGAATGTCAGTATCAGTAAACTATATCTATAACTGGCGCAGAATGAATGTCAGTATCAGTAAACTATATCTATAACTGGCGCAGAATGAATGTCAGTATCAGTAAACTATATCTATAACTGGCGCAGAATGAATGTCAGTATCAGTAAACTATATCTATAACTGGCGCAGAATGAATGTCAGTATCAGTAAACTATATCTATAACTGGCGCAGAATGAATGTCAGCATCAGTAAACTATATCTATAACTGGCGCAGAATGAATGTCAGTATCAGTAAACTATATCTATAACTGGCGCAGAATGAATGTCAGTATCAGTAAACTATATCTATAACTGGCGCAGAATGAATGTCAGTATCAGTAAACTATATCAATAACTGGTGCAGAATGAATGTCAGTATCAGTAAACTATATCTATAACTGGCGCAGAATGAATGTCAGTATCAGTAAACTATATCTATAACTGGCGCAGAATCAATGTCAGTATCAGTAAACTATATCTATAACTGGCGCAGAATGAATGTCAGTATCAGTAACTATATCTATAACTGGCGCAGAATGAATGTCAGTATCAGTAAACTATATCTATAACTGGCGCAGATTGAATGTCAGTATCAGTAAACTATATCTATAACTGGCGCAGAATGAATGTCAATATCAGTAAACTATATCTATAACTGGCGCAGAATGAATGTCACTATCAGTAAACTATATCTATAACTGGCGCAGAATGAATGTCACTATCAGTAAACTATATCTATAACTGGCGCAGAATGAATGTCAGTATCAGTAAACTATATCTATAACTGGCGCAGAATGAATGTCAGTATCAGTAAACTATATCTATAACTGGCGCAGAATGAATGTCACTATCAGTAAACTATATCTATAACTGGCGCAGAATGAATGTCAGTATCAGTAAACTATATCTATAACTGGCGCAGAATGAATGTCACTATCAGTAAACTATATCTATAACTGGCGCAGAATGAATGTCAGTATCAGTAAACTATATCTATAACTGGCGCAGAATGAATGTCAGTATCAGTAAACTATATCTATAACTGGCGCAGAATGAATGTCAGTATCAGTAAACTATATCTATAACTGGCGCAGAATGAATGTCAGTATCAGTAAACTATATCTATAACTGGCGCAGAATGAATGTCAGTATCAGTAAACTATATCTATAACTGGCGCAGATTGAATGTCAGTATCAGTAAACTATATCTATAACTGGCGCAGAATGAATGTCAGTATCAGTAAACTATATCTATAACTGGCGCAGATTGAATGGCAGTATCAGTAAACTATATCTATAACTGGCGCAGAATGAATGTCAGTATCAGTAAACTATATCTATAACTGGCGCAGAATGAATGTCAGTATCAGTAAACTATATCTATAACTGGTGCAGAATCAATGTCAGTATCAGTAAACTATATCTATAACTGGCGCAGAATGAATGTCAGTATCAGTAAACTATATCTATAACTGGCGCAGATTGAATGTCAGTATCAGTAACACTATATCTATAACTGGCGCAGAATGAATGTCAGTATCAGTAACACTATATCTATAACTGGCGCAGAATGAATGTCAGCATCAGTAAACTATATCTATAACTGGCGCAGAATGAATGTCAGCATCAGTAAACTATATCTATAACTGGCGCAGAATGAATGTCAGTATCAGTAAACTATATCTATAACTGGCGCAGAATGAATGTCAGTATCAGTAAACTATATCTATAACTGGCGCAGAATGAATGTCAGTATCAGTAAACTATATCAATAACTGGCGCAGAATGAATGTCAGTATCAGTAAACTATATCTATAACTGGCGCAGAATGAATGTCAGTATCAGTAAACTATATCTATAACTGGCGCAGAATCAATGTCAGTATCAGTAAACTATATCTATAACTGGCGCAGAATGAATGTCAGTATCAGTAAACTATATCTATAACTGGCGCAGAATCAATGTCAGTATCAGTAAACTATATCTATAACTGGCGCAGAATGAATGTCAGTATCAGTAAACTATATCTATAACTGGCGCAGAATCAATGTCAGTATCAGTAAACTATATCTATAACTGGCGCAGAATCAATGTCAGTATCAGTAAACTATATCTATAACTGGCGCAGAATGAATGTCAGTATCAGTAAACTATATCTATAACTGGCGCAGAATCAATGTCAGTATCAGTAAACTATATCTATAACTGGCGCAGAATGAATGTCAGTATCAGTAAACTATATCTATAACTGGCGCAGAATCAATGTCAGTATCAGTAAACTATATCTATAACTGGCGCAGAATGAATGTCAGTATCAGTAAACTATATCTATAACTGGCGCAGAATGAATGTCAGTATCAGTAAACTATATCTATAACTGGCGCAGAATGAATGTCAGTATCAGTAAACTATATCTATAACTGGCGCAGAATGAATGTCAGTATCAGTAAACTATATCTATAACTGGCGCAGAATCAATGTCAGTATCAGTAAACTATATCTATAACTGGCGCAGAATGAATGTCAGTATCAGTAAACTATATCTATAACTGGCGCAGATTGAATGTCAGTATCAGTAACACTATATCTATAACTGGCGCAGAATGAATGTCAGCATCAGTAAACTATATCTATAACTGGCGCAGAATGAATGTCAGCATCAGTAAACTATATCTATAACTGGCGCAGAATGAATGTCAGCATCAGTAAACTATATCTATAACTGGCGCAGAATGAATGTCAGTATCAGTAAACTATATCTATAACTGGCGCAGAATGAATGTCAGTATCAGTAAACTATATCTATAACTGGCGCAGAATGAATGTCAGTATCAGTAAACTATATCAATAACTGGCGCAGAATGAATGTCAGTATCAGTAAACTATATCTATAACTGGCGCAGAATGAATGTCAGTATCAGTAAACTATATCTATAACTGGCGCAGAATCAATGTCAGTATCAGTAAACTATATCTATAACTGGCGCAGAATGAATGTCAGTATCAGTAAACTATATCTATAACTGGCGCAGAATCAATGTCAGTATCAGTAAACTATATCTATAACTGGCGCAGAATGAATGTCAGTATCAGTAAACTATATCTATAACTGGCGCAGAATGAATGTCAGTATCAGTAAACTATATCTATAACTGGCGCAGAATGAATGTCAGTATCAGTAAACTATATCTATAACTGGCGCAGAATGAATGTCAGTATCAGTAAACTATATCTATAACTGGCGCAGAATGAATGTCAGTATCAGTAAACTATATCTATAACTGGCGCAGAATGAATGTCAGTATCAGTAAACTATATCTATAACTGGCGCAGAATGAATGTCAGTATCAGTAAACTATATCTATAACTGGCGCAGAATGAATGTCAGCATCAGTAAACTATATCTATAACTGGCGCAGAATGAATGTCAGTATCAGTAAACTATATCTATAACTGGCGCAGAATGAATGTCAGTATCAGTAAACTATATCTATAACTGGCGCAGAATCAATGTCAGTATCAGTAAACTATATCAATAACTGGTGCAGAATGAATGTCAGTATCAGTAAACTATATCTATAACTGGCGCAGAATGAATGTCAGTATCAGTAAACTATATCTATAACTGGCGCAGAATCAATGTCAGTATCAGTAAACTATATCTATAACTGGCGCAGAATGAATGTCAGTATCAGTTAACTATATCTATAACTGGCGCAGAATGAATGTCAGTATCAGTAAACTATATCTATAACTGGCGCAGAATGAATGGCAGTATCAGTAAACTATATCTATAACTGGCGCAGAATGAATGTCAGTATCAGTAAACTATATCTATAGCTGGCGCAGAATGAATGTCAGTATCAGTAAACTATATCTATAACTGGCGCAGAATGAATGTCAGTATCAGTAAACTATATCTATAACTGGCGCAGATTGAATGTCAGTATCAGTAAACTATATCTATAACTGGCGCAGAATGAATGTCAGTATCAGTAAACTATATCAATAACTGGCGCAGAATGAATGTCAGTATCAGTAACACTATATCTATAACTGGCGCAGAATGAATGTCAGTATCAGTAAACTATATCTATAACTGGCGCAGAATGAATGTCAGCATCAGTAATCTATATCTATAACTGGCGCAGAATGAATGTCAGTATCAGTAAACTATATCTATAACTGGCGCAGAATGAATGTCAGTATCAGTAAACTATATCTATAACTGGCGCAGAATCAATGTCAGTATCAGTAAACTATATCAATAACTGGTGCAGAATGAATGTCAGTATCAGTAAACTATATCTATAACTGGCGCAGAATGAATGTCAGTATCAGTAACACTATATCTATAACTGGCGCAGATTGAATGTCAGTATCAGTAAACTATATCAATAACTGGTGCAGAATGAATGTCAGTATCAGTAAACTATATCTATAACTGGCGCAGAATGAATGTCAGCATCATTAACACTATATCTATAACTGGCGCAGAATGAATGTCAGTATCAGTAAACTATATCTATAACTGGCGCAGAATGAATGTCAGTATCAGTAAACTATATCTATAACTGGCGCAGAATGAATGTCAGTATCAGTAAACTATATCAATAACTGGCGCAGAATGAATGTCAGTATCAGTAAACTATATCTATAACTGGCGCAGAATGAATGTCAGTATCAGTAAACTATATCTATAACTGGCGCAGAATGAATGTCAGTATCAGTAAACTATATCTATAACTGGCGCAGAATGAATGTCACTATCAGTAAACTATATCTATAACTGGCGCAGAATGAATGTCACTATCAGTAAACTATATCTATAACTGGCGCAGAATGAATGTCAGTATCAGTAAACTATATCTATAACTGGCGCAGAATGAATGTCAGTATCAGTAAACTATATCTATAACTGGCGCAGAATGAATGTCACTATCAGTAAACTATATCTATAACTGGCGCAGAATGAATGTCAGTATCAGTAAACTATATCTATAACTGGCGCAGAATGAATGTCACTATCAGTAAACTATATCTATAACTGGCGCAGAATGAATGTCAGTATCAGTAAACTATATCTATAACTGGCGCAGAATGAATGTCAGTATCAGTAAACTATATCTATAACTGGCGCAGAATGAATGTCAGTATCAGTAAACTATATCTATAACTGGCGCAGAATGAATGTCAGTATCAGTAAACTATATCTATAACTGGCGCAGAATCAATGTCAGTATCAGTAAACTATATCTATAACTGGCGCAGATTGAATGTCAGTATCAGTAAACTATATCTATAACTGGCGCAGAATGAATGTCAGTATCAGTAAACTATATCTATAACTGGCGCAGATTGAATGGCAGTATCAGTAAACTATATCTATAACTGGCGCAGAATGAATGTCAGTATCAGTAAACTATATCTATAACTGGCGCAGAATGAATGTCAGTATCAGTAAACTATATCTATAACTGGCGCAGAATGAATGTCAGTATCAGTAAACTATATCTATAACTGGCGCAGAATCAATGTCAGTATCAGTAAACTATATCTATAACTGGCGCAGAATGAATGTCAGTATCAGTAAACTATATCTATAACTGGCGCAGATTGAATGTCAGTATCAGTAACACTATATCTATAACTGGCGCAGAATGAATGTCAGCATCAGTAAACTATATCTATAACTGGCGCAGAATGAATGTCAGCATCAGTAAACTATATCTATAACTGGCGCAGATTGAATGTCAGTATCAGTAAACTATATCAATAACTGGTGCAGAATGAATGTCAGTATCAGTAAACTATATCTATAACTGGCGCAGAATGAATGTCAGCATCATTAACACTATATCTATAACTGGCGCAGAATGAATGTCAGTATCAGTAAACTATATCTATAACTGGCGCAGAATGAATGTCAGTATCAGTAAACTATATCTATAACTGGCGCAGAATGAATGTCAGTATCAGTAAACTATATCAATAACTGGCGCAGAATGAATGTCAGTATCAGTAAACTATATCTATAACTGGCGCAGAATCAATGTCAGTATCAGTAAACTATATCTATAACTGGCGCAGAATGAATGTCAGTATCAGTAAACTATATCTATAACTGGCGCAGAATGAATGTCAGTATCAGTAAACTATATCTATAACTGGCGCAGAATCAATGTCAGTATCAGTAAACTATATCTATAACTGGCGCAGAATGAATGTCAGTATCAGTAAACTATATCTATAACTGGCGCAGAATGAATGTCAGTATCAGTAAACTATATCTATAACTGGCGCAGAATCAATGTCAGTATCAGTAAACTATATCTATAACTGGCGCAGAATGAATGTCAGTATCAGTAAACTATATCTATAACTGGCGCAGAATGAATGTCAGTATCAGTAAACTATATCTATAACTGGCGCAGAATGAATGTCAGTATCAGTAAACTATATCTATAACTGGCGCAGAATGAATGTCAGTATCAGTAAACTATATCAATAACTGGCGCAGAATGAATGTCAGTATCAGTAAACTATATCTATAACTGGCGCAGAATGAATGTCAGTATCAGTAAACTATATCTATAACTGGCGCAGAATCAATGTCAGTATCAGTAAACTATATCTATAACTGGCGCAGAATGAATGTCAGTATCAGTAAACTATATCTATAACTGGCGCAGAATCAATGTCAGTATCAGTAAACTATATCTATAACTGGCGCAGAATGAATGTCAGTATCAGTAAACTATATCTATAACTGGCGCAGATTGAATGTCAGTATCAGTAACACTATATCTATAACTGGCGCAGAATGAATGTCAGCATCAGTAAACTATATCTATAACTGGCGCAGAATGAATGTCAGCATCAGTAAACTATATCTATAACTGGCGCAGAATGAATGTCAGCATCAGTAAACTATATCTATAACTGGCGCAGAATGAATGTCAGTATCAGTAAACTATATCTATAACTGGCGCAGAATGAATGTCAGTATCAGTAAACTATATCTATAACTGGCGCAGAATGAATGTCAGTATCAGTAAACTATATCAATAACTGGCGCAGAATGAATGTCAGTATCAGTAAACTATATCAATAACTGGCGCAGAATGAATGTCAGTATCAGTAAACTATATCTATAACTGGCGCAGAATGAATGTCAGTATCAGTAAACTATATCTATAACTGGCGCAGAATGAATGTCAGTATCAGTAAACTATATCTATAACTGGCGCAGAATCAATGTCAGTATCAGTAAACTATATCTATAACTGGCGCAGAATGAATGTCAGTATCAGTAAACTATATCTATAACTGGCGCAGAATCAATGTCAGTATCAGTAAACTATATCTATAACTGGCGCAGAATGAATGTCAGTATCAGTAAACTATATCTATAACTGGCGCAGAATGAATGTCAGTATCAGTAAACTATATCTATAACTGGCGCAGAATGAATGGCAGTATCAGTAAACTATATCTATAACTGGCGCAGAATGAATGTCAGTATCAGTAAACTATATCTAACTGGCGCAGAATGAATGTCAGTATCAGTAAACTATATCTATAACTGGCGCAGAATCAATGTCAGTATCAGTAAACTATATCTATAACTGGCGCAGAATGAATGTCAGTATCAGTAAACTATATCTATAACTGGCGCAGAATGAATGTCAGTATCAGTAAACTATATCTATAACTGGCGCAGAATGAATGTCAGTATCAGTAAACTATATCTATAACTGGCGCAGAATGAATGTCAGTATCAGTAAACTATATCTATAACTGGCGCAGAATGAATGTCAGTATCAGTAAACTATATCAATAACTGGCGCAGAATCAATGTCAGTATCAGTAAACTATATCTATAACTGGCGCAGAATGAATGTCAGTATCAGTAAACTATATCTATAACTGGCGCAGAATGAATGTCAGTATCAGTAAACTATATCTATAACTGGCGCAGAATCAATGTCAGTATCAGTAAACTATATCTATAACTGGCGCAGAATGAATGTCAGTATCAGTAAACTATATCTATAACTGGCGCAGAATGAATGTCAGTATCAGTAAACTATATCTATAACTGGCGCAGAATGAATGTCAGCATCAGTAAACTATATCTATAACTGGCGCAGAATGAATGTCAGTATCAGTAAACTATATCTATAACTGGCGCAGAATGAATGTCAGTATCAGTAAACTATATCACTGACAAGTACTTTAAGCGCTGATACATTGAAACTAACCCTTGTTAAATGTAACTTTCTGCTTGTATTGTACAACTATTGATCTCAAACAATAGATTGATTTGAATAAAAAACAACAAAACACACTTTTACATACAGACCTTTTCTTTTTGTTCTTATTAACACCTTGACAAACATATCCCTAACTCTATAATGTTCTCTTCACCCCCCTCCCCCCACCAATGAAATTTAAATAAAAGGTTTCTAGCAATGTGAAGGTTTCCAGCAACTCCTCCTGTCATAGGACAGGCATCACCTCTTGGTCTTCTCACAGAGAAGCATTGTGGATTAGAAGTGGATGTGTCCAAGCACCGGCCTCCTCCAATCTGATGTTCTCTATTCAGAGGAGGCAACATGTGAGAACCAAGTCTAGAGCTGTGTATAGTCCCGCATTCAAACATTGTTGTATCTACTAAACGGCAATGTTTTACATTGCAGGACCAAAACAGGGCCACTTCATTGAGATGCAGTGGTCGGGATGCCTATGGTGTCACTGTTTCTTTCTTTTTGTAAGGTGTAAGTTCTATAAGGCTTCACTGTTACTTTGAGTTTATTTATTTATGAAGATCTTATAAAGACTGTGTTATAGTTTGAAAACAAGTGTAGGGACTACTCTGCCTTTGTCTATTCTGTTCCTCTCCCAGGCAAGTATCAGCCGCTCTGCTTGCACTCTCTCCAACGACCGTTTTTGCGAAGGCACTCGTCACAGGGATCAGGGACCCCTTTGTTACTGGACAAACCAGAGAGGACACACAGTTCCCAATAGAAGTAACTCCCAATATTTTATTTTTACTCAGGGCTAGCCCCTATCCACATTACATTAAACCTACAGTGACACACTCAACTTAATACATAACAAAACCATATGGGAAAATAATGAAGGCACTGATACTACAATCAAATATTCACAAAGGGATGGGGGACGAAAATAACCAACAGGAAATATGTCCCCTGCCTGCAGAAACCATAATATGCAAATATACCGGAATATGCAAATTACAGAGTCTTGCCATTCAGTGCACATAACCGTTGCAACCCACCGGTGGCACTGCAAATAACTGATCCTAACAACAAACATATGGCGCTGCACGGGCTCCACAGCCAAAACCACCTAGTTTGCAGAGAATACAAGTAGGACAGGAGAGCACACAAAACATGTAACATATAAACAATAATACATTGCACCTATAATGGGCACTGGGTGACGTAAACATAAGAATCATTTGGTGACTTTCATGAAGTGTCCTATGCTCGCAGTGACATACCGTCACATATCCAGTCAGTCCTTTAATACTGTGTCTGCTTTTCCAGCTTTTCTCTATTTTTGTTTCCCACAAATATCCAGACACAGACTCTCCTGCCAGGATCACAAACCTTTCACAGGCTCAAAAATTTCCTGTCAACCTACAATGGCTTCCTTGTCCTGCCGCAAGCCTCACCAACATCCACGAAGTTACGACTTTTACAAACTCTCTGTAAAATAACTGCAGCCATTTAATAGCAGTCCCTCGCAGGTGTATTGGAGTATCTGGGACAAATGACTGAAAGGCAATATTTAGATTAAAGCAGCTCTGTCGCCACAGTAATATCTTTGTGAAATACGAATATGGACAGTGTTGGAATTGTATTTAAGACAATCAGAAGATATCATTACACGATGTCTAGTCTACTCTGTCTTATGGCAAAGCCTGAAGTTGTTACTGCGTGCAGTGAATACAGGTTGTCTCTCATTAGATATGCTTTACCTGTTACAAAGTCCCTGAAATAACATCATTAGGACAGAAGTCCCTGAAATAACATCGTTAGGACAGAAATCCCTGTATTGATTACCTCCTCTCCCTATTGCAATCTTTCCTGTCTCACCTCCCACTATCTGCTTTAACTCAAGCGTTTTATACGTCACAAAATGAATGTAGAAAATGTTCCCTAAATTATCTTATGGCTGTGCAAACTTAGATTTATCCCTTGTGTCACATTAATGAATTGATTAAACCTGTAAATGGTTAAGTGAGCTTATCTACTGGAAAATAAAAATCTAAACGGATCGACATTCAGTCTTACCTGACTCGCTACCAATTGTGTTACCCTTTACCTGCTGCCTGGCAAAGAGGCTTGACAGTACTTTTCTCATAATGTCCTCCAAATCTCACAATAACCGTATGCCATCTCTCTCCGTACAAAGGACACAATGTACATAATGTCACAAACATGCTGGGATCCCTACTTCAACCTTTTTACAACCGGAAAGTTGTAATGGAGATTGATCTACGTCTCATCACTCTTTGTAGACCGTACGTAGATCATCCGTTCTGGTGGATGCTTATAGATTACTTGGGAACATTTCAGAGAAAGAAATACCAGCCTCAGATAGTGAACAGACCTCAACAGAAAAGTAAACCTAAAGGAACTTTATTTCCTTTAACATTAAAGGAGTCACTTAGAGTCTCTCCCATCTCGTAGTTGCAGCTGCCAGATTGGGAATGCTGGCTCAGATTTAATGAGTCCACAATGATTAGAAGTCTGTAAGTCCTAATTCTGGTGAGTTCCCGTTACAGAGTAATGGTGCACAAACAATCAGGGTTGTAGCCCGAGGAAATCTCAACACAAAGAGACAAACACGTCCGAAGCCTTCATGTTGACATGTATACTCTCCGGTGTCCATTGACTTCCTCAGTCATAGTGAAGACTCTTAAACGATCCTCCAAATCGCTTCCTGTCTGAGAATCCTGGGATCTGTTGGAGACACAAACGGACAATCATATGTTGTTTAAATGCACAGGAGAAAAGCACACTAATACTCACTAAACAATGAATTATAGTGTCTCAAAATGAAGGCCAAAACAGTATGTGGGGAAAGTTCTCCTACTGTACTATTATATCCCAGGGGGACGTGCAATGTACCTTCTAAACCAGATGAGCTAAAATGCAAACTTCAGACCCTTAAATTTTCCTGGTTTTAGCGCAATAAGATTCGTTATCGATTCTGCACATAATATTTATTTCAAAATACATCCCATTGAAAAGTCATTTACCTTGGAAATAGTAAATTTTCTTATAAATTGCTCTATTCATACAGGGTTTGAAATGTATTGCCCGTGTAGTCGAACTGTAAGCAGAGCTGACTTGGATAACTGTTTTAAGTTTGGCTGTTTTGATTTTAAATTCACTTTGAATTCTACCTTAGTAAATCCAGGCAACGTACCGCAGCAAGAAACTATTCCAATTTGCATCATTTTAAAGGGACACTATAGTCACAGAACAATTGCGGCTTATTGTAGTTGTTCTTGTGAGTATAGTCAGTCCCTGCAGGCATTTAGCTGTAAACATGCTTTTTGCAGAGAAAAGACAATGTTTACATTACCGCTTAGGAACACCTCTAATGGCCACTCATCAGACAGCCACTGGAGGTGCTTTCTGGGTCAGTGCTGCACACACCCTTTTTATGGAGACGCTGAACTCATCAGAACTGACCATCTCAGCCAATCCAATTCCTTCCTATGGGAAAGCATTGTGATTGGCTGAGAACAGCAATTCTGATGATGTCAGCCAAGGAGGCGGTGGTGAACTCTATGGTTATTTAAGGGGAGCAAGGAGGGCTAGCATGTTTTAACACTTAAGGGTCAGGAATACACGTTTGTGTTCCTTTAACAAATTCAGTAAGAGTCTGTTAAAGCTTGCAAGTTACCGTACCCTAACTCATCTATGTAACAGAGCAATGAAATACACCAACCCTATAATAACGCAAAATTAAAACTTATTTCTCTATGTATAACAGTCACAACTAGTTCATGTAAAAGCACATTTTGCAGCTGGTCTCATAAATCATAACCACAAATGTGTATCTGGGCAGATCAGTTTTTATTCAATGTTCTTGTCAAGATTCTCACTGGTAAGAAATGTGCCAGTTATACGGAGTCTTTCTATGGAAACTCGATATGTAGTGTCACAGTATGACACAGCTCCAGCACACAACTACATAATCCGTTACCTGCTTTGGTTTCTTATGCAACGCTTATTCCCGAGTTCTTTTCAGATAAACTGCATGTGTTACATTTTTATTAACCAATAACAACACAAAAAAATAAATATAAAAAACTATTTATAATCGAAAAGAAGGAAGGTGAATATTTGGGCAAAATAGTTTCATCCTCTCAAACACAGTATGCCACGCAGATACTTACGGTGGAGAGGTAATCATTTCTTACCGTAGAGCTATCCCTGGAGAAGTATCTTTTTTCAATTACCTAAAAAAAAATAAAAAAAATTTAGTGTGCGTTCTGTAAGTTGCCATGGATACTGGTGTAATATCCTCTACATCCATCGTGTGCCCCATTTACAACAATGATCATTAATTATGGTGTAAGATATGCAAAAATAGACAAACATGACAATAAACAAACAATTATTACTTTGTCAAAGAACCGGCTAAGCTTGACGGCGTTGGACGAGCCTGCGGCCAGGTAACGAGTGCTGGTACAGTCCTGTGAACAGAGATTGAGGTTAACTCTCAAAGCCACCCACTGTAAAGCGCTGCGGAATTTGTTGGCGCTATATAAATAATAACATAATAATAACCTCCAGCAATCTGCAACTTGTGAGAGATCTGTGATTGGTTTCATTATAGGTTCATTACCTGCAGTATCCAGAGTAGGGATCAATCTACATAATTTACCTAGAGCCAATGCCGATACAGATTATCGGTCACCTTTCAGGATGATTGACGATAACCGGTGCCGATATTACGTACATTTAAAGTTTTAGAAAAGGAATACAAATCTGGCATTAACTGAACATGTTGACAGCAATCACACTCAGCCAGTCAGTACATGCAGGGATTGGTGAGATCTCTGCATATTCAGTACTGTTACTGATAGGAGTGTGACTGCTGTCTCACCTCCTTCTCTTCAGCTGTGTTTCACATGCATGGACTCACAGGGAACCTATAATCGGTCTACCCCTAATCAGGAGACATCATGGCCACTGGGAAATAATTAGACCTCTGGGATTAAAAGGACATTCTAAGCACAAAAACAACTTTAGATTAATGAAGCAGTTTTGGTGAACAATTATACCCCTTCAGTTTCACGTCTCAACTCTCTGCCATTTAGAAGCTAAATCGTAAGCCTATTTAAGAAGGTTTATCTCCTGCTCTGTAAATTGAACTTTGCTAACACACAGGAGGCTCCTGTGGACTATTAACAGAGCAGGAAATAAGACACTGTGAATTAAACACACAGTGCAATAAAGGAAGTTTAAGATTTCTCTTTACAGGAAGTGTGTAGGGAGACTTTATAGGTCTCATGCAGGGGAGGTGTGGCTAGGGCTGCATAAACAGGGATAACAAGAGATTTAACTCCTAAATGGTAGAGAATTGAGCTGTGAGACTGCAGGGGGTATGCTCTGTACACCAAAACTGCACCATTAAGCTAAAGCTGCTTTGATGACTAGAATGTCCCTTTAAATGTTCTTGAGGGGCTGACCGCTGTGTTGAGCGGTGATGGACAGGTAATATGCTCCTTTTGTCCTACTAAAAATTTTACCTATTTAAATCTGTTATATATAAATTTAAACATTATTCTGTGAACAAAGGCTGAACAGGCAGCAAACACACAAAGAACCCCCACCCCCCCCAAACACTACAAATAATGTAACAGATATAATAACAGTAATAGGGACTAACCAGATTAATCTCTTCAGCATTAAAGTCCTCTGCTAAGAACGCCGTGCGGGTCAGAACCTCGTTACGTTTTGCCTCAGGGATTTGGTCCAGTTTAGTCCCAATGACCAGCAGGGGAAGCTGGTTATCTGCAAACTGCTCTCGGTCATAATCTCTAGAGATTCAGGCAGACGGATAATGATTAATGTCAGGATTATCCATTTACAGCAAAACAAAAATAACACGGAAAGAAGTAACGAAACATTAAGGGAATTAAGTGATTATAAGGAAAACATCTCCAGTTGTTTGTGCTGCTGCTCTGCCTATTGTTTCAATGATGTCAGTGGTCACTCGTAAACACTGGCCAAACCGTTTACTTGATCCACACTGCTGCTTTAATTGCTTATAATGAGATCTTACAGGTTCATAATAAAGTGAAAGTTTAGCAGTCGGCAGGACTCAAATTTTCCACTTGCCCACAAGCTATTGGTGAGTCAAAATTCAGCCCTGGTGAGTGTGCCATGGACCCTCCAAGCTTGCAGTAACCAGTCATTTCCAGGCCTGGCTGGTAGTGTAGGACTTGACTAGTTACATCCTGCCAGGCCACAGAAGGACTCTAACATGTACAGTGTGGCACAGGAATATTCGGGAACGAGACACGTAACAGACCCAGCGCTGGAGCTCTGGATAATGAGGAAACTGACCCATTTGTCACCAGGACACCGGTGGGCTGCTGGTCTTTGTTCAGGACTTCCAGCGACCAGCGATACAGGTTCTGAGAAGATTTCTTGTTTGTCAAATCATGGATAAGGATAATCCCTAAAAATGCAATTTGAAGAAAGGTGTCACTTTCTGATGTGAGTAATAACGTGTCAGTTGGCAATCAGAAAACATGATTTTATTATTAAAGGGTTACACCATACGCCACACATAGAGTTTAATCCCTCTGCTGCCGTTTACGCTTTATTTATTTTTTCACAATTTTGAGGGAAGATAAAAAGGACTACTCTAACCAGAACATGTCTTTCTTAAAACACTGTTTTTGGTTGGTTTAACCATTTCACTTAATGCCTGCATGAGGAAATGTGAGCTTTGCCAATTTCTGATTTACAGAACTGAGGTCAGAGCCCTCTCAGCGTGGACCACAGATATTCACAGCAAATAGCCACTAGTGAGTGAAGGGATACCCAGCAATGTTACAGACCCCTGCCTCATCAACAAGTCGTAAACCTCTTTGTCTTTCTGAAGTGGTTATGGTACAGAGATATTAACCCCACCTGCCGGTAGGCATGAAACTGCAACATCAAGGCTTATAGAGGTTTCAGTGAAATCACAGGAGTCTTCACAGAGTATATCTAGCAACGAGAGTGACAATGCCTGCATCCTACTGGGATTGGACCAAAGGTGACAGGAGAGCTCCTTGTTGTCATCTTCAGGCTTTACCATGAGATAAGATAGTCCCTTCTTTGACTTATGGTATCTTTGGAATTAATTCAATTCTAACACCGTCAACAAGACTACTTCATAAAGATTAAATCGTTCTGAAATACTCGCACCTGACATAGATGGTTTAATTAGGATTAAAAGTCAAAGAAGGATCATGTATTTTAAAGAGATTAATTCCATTAAACTGTTTAAGGAACCAGTATCAGGCGTTTGCTCGCTATCGTTCTGTCCTATGCAGGTCCTTATCATGTGATCACATGATCTCACCATTCACAGCATTGTAGAATACTGCCCTGGTACTCTTCACACTGGTGGCACTGCCCACAGATCCTCCCACGTCCCATAACTCAATATAATATGTCTTCTCCTCTGGGGTGCCTTCTCTGTATTCATGGAGCTAAAAACAGAGACAAGAACAAAATGACAGACATTATAATAAATTGTGTTTTATACCGCATCAGAATGATCTATGAAAGAAAATACTTCACCTTTAACTCAAACTCACCCTGACATCCACAGAGCAGCCGACTGTGCAGGATGGATTTCCCAAGACTTGGTTCTGACACAACAGGTGAACAAATGATGACTTCCCGACACCTAAAATTACATGGACGCTGTATTAAAGGGACACTCAGGACACCAATACACCTTTAAAGGGACACTATAGTGACCTGAACAACTACAGCTTAATATGCATGTCCCTGCAGGCTTTTTACTGCAAACACTGCCTTTTCAGAGAAAGAACACAGTCTTTACATTGCTTTCTTAGGGACACCTCCAGTGGCAGTCGCCTCCAGAGCTGCTTCCTAGGTCAGGGCTTCCCCGCTTTGCACGAAGGCGCTGAACATTCCCCATAGAAGTGCATTGATTCAATGTATCTCTACGAGGAGATGCTGATTGGCCAGCACAGTGTTTTGCCATGCATGTGCAATAGCTTTCCAATGTTTCAATGTTGATAGGACATTGGATTGGCTGAGATCATCAATTCTGATGATCTTAGCCAAGGAGGCGGATCGGGGCAGAGCCAGCGCTGATAAACCCGATCGTCTCTCGAATAAAGGTAAGTATTCTACATATTTAAGGGGGGGTAGTAAAGCTAAATAGTGTTTTTGACATTAGAGGGTCAGGAATACACGTTTGTATTTCTGAACCTATAGTGTTCCTTTAATATATTTGATAGGTGTTGGCCTCATTAAGATGCAGTAATATTTTGCAAGCTCAAATCTTTACAGTTTTGGCATAAAAATAAATAAATGTTTTGCTGAATGCTACACCATACGCAGCCTCTTTAACCGTGTTGCTAAACTCCAGAAATGGCTTCATTCTAAAAGATATGTACACAGCTCAACCACTGACATTGATTTGCTGTATTGTAAGTATTGATCTTAACTACAAAGCAACTTGCATTAGAAGGTGAGGACACCCAGGGAGACATTTAATAAGAATATCACTACCTGTTCATAATTTCTCTGACTGTCTGCAGGCAGGTTGTGAATTAAAAGCTGCTCACTCAGTGATGTTGGGGCTGAGGCGGTGTGCATACATATGATAAGGACATTTTCTGGTATGAGGGAGTGTGGCAAAGGCAGGCTTATGATGCATCATTCTGCAGACTATACTCTTTTGGTACGCAAAAACTATAAAGATTTGTGCATGCAAATATTAATAAGGCCAAAATCCTGTGCGTACAGTGTTTAACTAATAACAATATTATGCAGGGCTACTCCAAGCATGCAGACATTACACCATACATATCACTAAATCAATATAGCACTGTATATTAAGAAAACTCTAAATTAGCGTGCTAGATATAACATTACAGCGAACACTGGAATGCCAAATGTTTCTGGACGCCAACTATGCCACCTTTACAGCTTTCCTTAATTTACGTGGAGTCAGGAGAACCACGCGTGGGTACCGGAGACCCGTGTAACATGACATCATTGTTTTGTATTATGACGTCATTGCCCTGTACGACGAAGTCATTGCCCTGTACGACGACGTCATTGCCCTGTACGACGACGTCATTGCCCTGTACGATTAAGTCATTGCCCTGTACGATTAAGTCATTGCCCTGTACGATTAAGTCATTGCCCTGTACGATTAAGTCATTGCCCTGTACGATTAAGTCATTGCCCTGTACGATGAAGTCATTGCCCTGTACGATGAAGTCATTGCCCTGTACGATGAAGTCATTGCCCTGTACGACGACGTCATTGCCCTGTACGATGAAGTCATTGCCCTGTACAATGAAGTCATTGCCCTGTACGACGACGTCATTGCTCTGTACGACGATGTCATTGCCCTGTACGGTGACGTCATTGCCCTGTACGATTAAGTCATTGCCCTGTACGGCGATGTCATTGCCCTGTACGACGACATCATTGCCCTGTACGACGACATCATTGCCCTGTACGATGAAGTCATTGCTCTGTACGACGACGTCATTGCCCTGTACGGTGACTTCATTGCCCTGTACGGTGAAGTCATTGCCCAGTACGACGACATCGTTGCCCTGTACGATGAAGTCATTGCCCTGTACAATGAAGTCATTGCCCTGTACGACGACATCATTGCCCTGTACGACATCATTGCCCTGTATGATGAAGTAATTGCCCTGTACGACGACATCATTGCCCTGTACAATGAAGTCATTGCCCTGTACGACGACGTCATTGCCCTGTACGGTGACGTCATTGCCCTGTACGACGACGTCATTGCCCTGTACGACGACGTCATTGCCCTGTACGACGACATCATTGCCCTGTACGATTAAGTCATTGCCCTGTACGACGACATCATTGCCCTGTACGATGAAGTCATTGCCCTGTACGACGACGTCATTGCCCTGTACAGTGACGTCATTGCCCTGTACGACTACGTCATTGCCCTGTACGGCGACGTCATTGCTCTGTACGATTAAGTCATTGCCCTGTACGGTGATGTCATTGCCCTGTACGACGACGTCATTGCCCTGTGCGGTGACGTCATTGCCCTGTACGATGAAGTCATTGCCCTGTGTGGTGACGTAATTGCACTGTATGATGACGTCATTGCACTGTATGATGCCGTCATTGCTCTGTATGATGACCTCACAGGATGTGGATCCCTGGAAGCAAGGCAGTGACTGGCATGCAGTGAGAGAGGGATCACAGACTCTGAGAATGGGGCCCCAGCTCTGCTATTAATCAGGGAGTCACGTGGCGGTCTGGTATCTCACCCGAGTCCCCCAACACCAGCACTTTCACTCTGTCCAGCGCCGCCATATTGACACATTGCCATAACAAGCCAGCGACTTCCGCCCCCGGTCACCATGACAACCAGCGTCATGCCTGCTTCCCATTGGCTGCCTCCACAGCTCGCGGCTCCCATTGCAGGCCTCCGCTGTCTTCACAAACCCACGTCAAGCACGCTGCGTGTCACCGTGGAACGCAATGACTGGGTTAGCGTGGCGGCCATGTTTAGTCCTGGCAGTGATAGCGGAATAAGAGGCCCGCGATATCCCCCACAGAATCTGCGCTTCACACCGCGAAGGGCTGGATATCTACAGAAACACTCAGGGAAACGCCCATGGAAGCGATAACCAGCTGGAAAGGAATAGTCACATGATGCCAGTACCAAACATGGCCGCCAAGCCCCGCCCCCTGCAATGATGTCATCAGCATGCGCGGTAAGGACGATCATATATTGGCCGGGGCCGCAGGAAGGAGCCAGTCGGTGAGTGCTGGGGATGTTTTTATTGATTTGGGGATTATTTCCTCCTAATGTCATCAGAAACCTGGAAATAAACATTAATACTATCGTACAGCGCTATGGAGTCCGATGGCGCTATATAAATAATAAAATCATTTCTGCTCTCACAATGTAACCATTATCCTACACAGTGTGCCCTCCGTCACACAGGGTATACCACCCTCCGTCACCCACCGCCCCCCTCCGTCACACAGGGTATACCGCCCTCCGTCACCCACCGCCCCCCTCCGTCACACAGGGTATACCGCCCTCCGTCACCCACCGCCCCCCTCTGTCACACAGGGTATACCGCCCTCCGTCACACACCACCCCTCTCCGTCACACAGGGTATACCGCCCTCCGTCACACACCGCCCCCCTCCGTCACACAGGGTATACCGCCCTCCGTCACACACCGCCCCCCTCCGTCACACAGGGTATACCACCCTCCGTCACCCGCCGCCCCCCTCCGTCACACAGGGTATACCACCCTCCGTCACCCGCCGCCCCCCTCCGTTACACAGGGTATACCACCCTCCGTCACCCACCGCCCCCTCCCTCACACAGGGTATACCGCCCTCCGTCACACACCGCCCTCCATCACACAGAGTATACTCCCCTCCGTCACCCACCGCCCCCCTCTGTCACCCACCGCCCCCCTCTGTCACCCACCGCCCCCCCTCCGTCACCCACCGCCCCCTCCGTCACACAGGGTATACCGCCCTCCATCACACAGAGTATACTGCCCTCCATCACACACAGCCCCCCCCTCCGTCACACACAGCCCCCCCTCCGTCACCCACCGCCCCCCTCCGTCACCCGCCGCCCCCCTCCGTCACCCGCCGCCCCCCTCCGTCACCCGCCGCCCCCCTCCGTCACCCGCCGCCCCCCTCCGTCACCCGCCGCCCCCCTCTGTTACACAGGGTATACCACCCTCCGTCACCCACCGCCCCCTCCCTCACACAGGGTATACCGCCCTCTGTCACACACCGCCCTCCATCACACAGAGTATACTCCCCTCCGTCACCCACCGCCCCCCTCTGTCACCCACCGCCCCCCTCTGTCACCCACCGCCCCCCCTCCGTCACCCACCGCCCCCTCAGTCACACAGGGTATACCGCCCTCCATCACACAGAGTATACTGCCCTCCATCACCCACCGCCCCCCTCCGTCACACACAGCCCCCCCTCCGTCACACACAGCCCCCCCTCGTCACCCACCGCCCCCCTCCGTCACCCATCGCCCCCCTCCGTCACCCATCGCCCCCCTCCGTCACCCATCGCCCCCCTCCGTCACCCACCGCCCCCCTCTGTCACCCACCGCCCCCCTCTGTCACCCACCGCCCCCCTCTGTCACCCACCGCCCCCCTCTGTCACCCACCGCCCCCCTCTGTCACCCACCGCCCCCCTCTGTCACCCACCGCCCCCCTCTGTCACCCACCGCCCCCCTCTGTCACCCACCGCCCCCCTCTGTCACCCACCGCCCCCCTCTGTCACCCACCGCCCCCCTCTGTCACCCACCGCCCCCCTCTGTCACCCACCGCCCCCTTCTGTCACCCACCGCCCCCCTCTGTCACCCACCGCCCCCTCAGTCACACAGGGTATACCGCCCTCCATCACACAGAGTATACTGCCCTCCATCACCCACCGCCCCCCTCCGTCACACACAGCCCCCCCTCGTCACCCACCGCCCCCCTCCGTCACCCATCGCCCCCCTCCGTCACCCATCGCCCCCCTCCGTCACCCATCGCCCCCCTCCGTCACCCATCGCCCCCCTCCGTCACCCACCGCCCCCCTCTGTCACCCACCGCCCCCCTCTGTCACCCACCGCCCCCCTCTGTCACCCACCGCCCCCCTCTGTCACCCACCGCCCCCCTCTGTCACCCACCGCCCCCCTCTGTCACCCACCGCCCCCCTCTGTCACCCACCGCCCCCTTCTGTCACCCACCGCCCCCTTCTGTCACCCACCGCCCCCCTCTGTCACCCACCGCCCCCCTCTGTCACACAAGGTATACCGCCCTCCGTCACACACCGCCCCCCTCCGTCACACACCGCCCCCCTCCGTCACACACCGCCACACAGAGTATACCGCCCTCCATCACACACTGCCCTCCATCACACACTGCCCTCCATCACACACTGCCCTCCATCACACACTGCCCTCCATCACACACTGCCCTCCATCACACACTGCCCTCCATCACACACTGCCCTCCATCACACACTGCCCTCCATCACACACTGCCCTCCATCACACACTGCCCTCCATCACACACTGCCCTCCATCACACACTGCCCTCCATCACACACTGCCCTCCATCACACACTGCCCTCCATCACACACTGCCCTCCATCACACACTGCCCTCCATCACACACTGCCCTCCATCACACACTGCCCTCCATCACACACTGCCCTCCATCACACACTGCCCTCCATCACACACTGCCCTCCATCACACACTGCCCTCCATCACACACTGCCCTCCATCACACACCGCCCTCCATCACACACCGCCCTCCGCCACACACCGCCCTCCGCCACACACCGCCCTCCGCCACACACCGCCCTCCGCCACACACCGCCCTCCGCCACACACCGCCCTCCGCCACACACCGCCCTCCGCCACACACCGCCCTCCGCCACACACCGCCCTCCGCCACACAGGGTGTACCGCCCTCCGCCACACAGGGTGTACCGCCCTCCGCCACACAGGGTGTACCGCCCTCCGCCACACAGGGTGTACCGCCCTCCGCCACACAGGGTGTACCGCCCTCCGCCACACAGGGTGTACCGCCCTCCGCCACACAGGGTGTACCGCCCTCCGCCACACAGGGTGTACCGCCCTCCGCCACACAGGGTGTACCGCCCTCCGCCACACAGGGTGTACCGCCCTCCGCCACACAGGGTGTACCGCCCTCCGCCACACAGGGTGTACCGCCCTCCGCCACACAGGGTGTACCGCCCTCCGCCACACAGGGTGTACCGCCATCCTAGAATCTGCACTCCATCACAGAGGGTATACTGCCCACTCCATCCCACAGGGTATACTGCCATCCTAGGGTCTGCCCTCCATCCCACAGGGTATATTGCCATCCTAGGGTCTGCCCTCCATCCCACAGGGTATATTGCCATCCTATGGTCTGCACTCCATCACACATGATATAATGCCATCCTAGTGCCTGCACTCCATCACACAGGGTATATTGCCATCCTAGTGCCTGCACTCCATCAAACAGGGTATATTGCCATCCTAGTGTCTGCACTCCATCACACAGGGTATGCTGCCATCCTAGTGCCTGCACTCCATCAAACAGGGTATGCTGCCGTCCTAGTGTCTGCACTCCATCAAACAGGGTATGCTGCCGTCCTAGTGTCTGCACTCCATCAAACAGGGTATGCTGCCGTCCTAGTGTCTGCACTCCATCACACAGGGTATGCTGCCGTCCTAGGGTCTGCACTCCATCACACAGGGTATGCTGCCGTCCTAGGGTCTGCACGCCATCACACAGGGTATGCTGCCGTCCTAGTGTCTGCACTCCATCACACAGGGTATGCTGCCATCCTAGTGCCTGCACTCCATCAAACAGGTTATATTGCCATCCTAGTGTCTGCACTCCATCACACAGGGTATGCTGCCATCCTAGGGTCTGCACTCCATCACACAGGGTATGCTGCCATCCTAGGGTCTGCACTCCATCACAAAGGGTATGCTGCCATCCCAGGGTCTGCACGTCATCACACAGGGTATACTGCCGTCCTAGGGTCTGCACTCCATCACACAGGGTATACTGCCGTCCTAGGGTCTGCACTCCCACCATGTGGGTTATACTGTTGTCCTAGGGTCTGCACGCCTTCACACAGGGTATACTGCCGTCCTAGGGTCTGCACGCCTTCACACAGGGTATACTGCCATCCTAGGGTCTGCACTCCATCACACAGGGTATACTGCCATCCTAGGGTCTGCACTCCATCACACAGGGTATGCTGCCGTCCTAGGGTCTGCACGCCATCACACAGGGTATACTGCCGTCCTAGGGTCTGCACTCCATCACACAGGATATACTGTTGTCCTAGGGTCTGCACGCCATCACACAGGATATACTGCCGTCCTAGGGTCTGCACTCCCACCATGTGGGTTATACTGTTGTCCTAGGGTCTGCACGCCATCACACAGGGTATACTGCCATCCTAGGGTCTGCACTCCCACCATGTAGGGTATACTGCCGTCCTAAGGTTTGTAATCCAAGTCTGTATCTACGCTTCAAATATCTATTAATATCCACATATTATATTCTTGCACGAGTTGTTCTATCAGTAATTTAACTGACTGTTCTACGTATTACCAATCAACGGATGTCAGACAAGATTAAGTAGCTTCTCTAGTAAATAATTACATACACTATTTCTTGCATTCTACATTGATTTGTGCGTCACTGTACATAGCTGTTTGACAATCTGGCGTTTTGTTATTTCTGGTAACTAATAGCTAAATAATCTATTTTTTATTTTACAGTAAAGATGACAGACCCAGATGTTGTAACCGAGGTCCCCGCGGTGCTGAAACGCCTCGCTAAGTATGTGGTGCGTGGGTTCTATGGGCTGGAACACGCCCTCGCCTTGGACATTCTGATACGGAATCCCTGTGTAAAGGAGGAGGACATGCTGGAGCTTCTGAAGTTTGACCGTAAGCAGCTTCGGGCCGTGCTCAATACATTGAAAGGGGACAAGTTTATCAAATGCCGCATGCGGGTGGAAACCGCCACTGACGGAAAGACTACGAGACACAATTACTATTTCATCAACTACAAACTGCTGGTAAATGTTGTTAAATACAAGCTGGACCATATGAGACGGAGGATTGAGACGGACGAGAGAGACTCCACCAACAGGGCTTCTTTCAAATGTCCAAACTGCTGTAGTACCTTCACAGACCTTGAGGCCAACCAACTGTTTGATTCCTTGACAGGTACAGTATGTTGTATATTAGTTAATGCACTGTATGTTCAGTAATACTTATTGTAAAAAGAGAGTATTCACTGCAGAAGGGAGTGAAACATCAAAGTTTAATTTAGAGAAAGGACGACTTTCTATCGTAAGGCAAGTCTGAAGTAGAGCGGTTATGTGATTACACTGGATAGTAAGTTCAAATCATGCAAATTAAAATATCACAGTATAATTAAACCATTATTTGAAACTTGAAAAGAGGACAGGAGGGATAATGGTTCTGAAATAAAAAGTGCACTAAAATTCACCCACACAGGGGAACCAACTATAAACAACCCAGGGTAAATAACGGGTACATGTTGTGCCATTGTCCTCTGTTACATTGTGTTCCCGTCCTGTTACATTGTGTTCCTGTCCTCTGTTACATTGTGTCCCCGTCCTTTGTTATATGGTGTCCCCGTCCTTTGTTATATGGTGTCCCCGTCCTCTGTTACATGGTGTCCCCGTCCTCTGTTACATGGTGTCCCCGTCCTCTGTTACATGGTGTCCCCGTCCTCTGTTACATGGTGTCCCCGTCCTCTGTTACATGGTGTCCCCGTCCTCTGTTACACGGTGTCCCCGTCCTCTGTTACACGGTGTCCCCGTCCTCTGTTACACGGTGTCCCCGTCCTCTGTTACACGGTGTCCCCGTCCTCTGTTACACGGTGTCCCCGTCCTCTGTTACACGGTGTCCCCGTCCTCTGTTACACGGTGTCCCCGTCCTCTGTTACACGGTGTCCCCGTCCTCTGTTACACGGTGTCCCCGTCCTCTGTTACACGGTGTCCCCGTCCTCTGTTACACGGTGTCCCCGTCCTCTGTCACACGGTGTCCCCGTCCTCTGTCACACGGTGTCCCCGTCCTCTGTCACACGGTGTCCCCGTCCTCTGTCACACGGTGTCCCCGTCCTCTGTCACACGGTGTCCCCGTCCTCTGTCACACGGTGTCCCCGTCCTCTGTCACACGGTGTCCCCGTCCTCTGTCACACGGTGTCCCCGTCCTCTGTCACACGGTGTCCCCGTCCTCTGTCACACGGTGTCCCCGTCCTCTGTCACACGGTGTCCCCGTCCTCTGTCACACGGTGTCCCCGTCCTCTGTCACACGGTGTCCCCGTCCTCTGGTACATTGTGTCCTCTGTTATTAGTATTTATATAGCACTAATATATTCCGCTGCTCTTTGCAGTTATAAAATGAGGATATTCGACAAGTAAATTTCATACGGAATATAACAGAGACAAGAGGTGAGGATGGCCCTCCTCTAACAAGCTTACAAACTATGAGAAAGACACACAAGAGAAATGACAGCATGTCAGGTAGGGTAGGGATTGATGGATAAGATGCGTAAATGGTAATGCCAACTCTTTTTCTCTAGTTCATTTTTTTATATTTATAATGTCCTGCTGAACACTTTACTTGCCTCTTTTAATTTATTGAAAAAAAACTTACTTTTTAAATTAGCATAAAATCTACCTTGAATCCAGTGCTGAGCGAAGTTCTCCTTGATCCCCGTCTGTCCTAATGCAGCATACCTATAGTGTTCCTATAAATAGCATCTTTGCTCCCCTGAGATCTGTTCTTCTATCAAACAAGCCTTATTAATTGCATTCAGCTAACGAGGAGCTCCAACAGTTAATAATCTTTGTTGGAGCGCACTTATCCAACCAGCAGTTCTACTCCTTCACTGTCTGAAGGTCGAACAAGGTCTACCTGTAACGACAAGTCAACGGGGCCTAATGGAATACACCCAAAGTTATTAAAAGAGCTTAGTGGTGTACTAGCAAAACCATTAACAGATTTATTTAACCAATCATTGATAACAGGAGTAGTCCCAGAAGATTGGAAGTTAGCTAATGTTGTACCCATTCACAAGAAAGGTAGTAGGGAGGAGTCGGGCAACTATACGCCAGTAAGCCTTACTTCAGTAGTGGGGAAAGTAATGGAAACCATGTTAAAGGATAGGATTGTTGAACATCTAAAAACATATGGATTTCAAGATCAGAGACAACATAGGTTTACTTCAGGGAGATCATGCCAAACTAATCTTATTGATTTTTTTTGATTGGGTAACTAAAATTATAGATCAGGGTGGTGCAGTAGACATGGCTTACCTAGATTTCAGTAAGGCTTTTGACATTGTTGCACATAGAAGGCTTATCAATAAACTGCAATCTTTAAGTTTGGATTCCAATATTGTTGAATGGGTAAGGCAGTAGCTGAGTGAAAGGCAACAGAGGGTTGTAGTCAATGGAGTATATTTGAAGCATGGTCTATTTACCAGTGGGGTACCTAGGGGAACTGTACTTAGACCCATTCTCTTTAATATTTTTATTAGTGATATTGCAGAAGGTCTTGATGGTAAGGTGTGTCTTTTTGCGGATGATACTAAGATATGTAACAGGGTTGATGTTCCAGGAGGGATAAGCCAAACTGCAAATGATTTAGGTAAACTAGAAAAATGGTCAGAGCTGCGGCAGCTGACATTTAATGTGGATAACTACAAGATAATGCATCTTGGACGTAAAAACCCAAGGGCAGAGTACAGAATATTTGATAGTCCTAACCTCAACATCTGAGGAAAGGGATTTAGGAGTAAACTTTTCAGATGACTTAAAGATAGGAAGACAATGTAATAGAGCAGCAGGAAATGCTAGCAGAATGCTTGGTTGTATAAGGAGAGGTATTAGTAGAAAGAGGGAAGTGCTCATGCCATTGTACAGAACACTGGTGAGACCTCACTTGGAGTACTGTACACAGTACTGGAGACCGTATCTTCAGAAGGATATTTGTAACGGATCCTAGTACTCTAGCTGAGTACATTTGTGCAGAATCTCCCAAGTCCCAAGTGCAGTAGTGATGGTAGTTGTGAATATAGCTCCCGGTTCCCCAAACATCAGCCTAGACTTCATGAAGGGGTAAATCAATCTGTTTAATCCAGGCACAATGGCCTGCATATATACAATACAAGGACACAGAAAAACCGCCCCTGACACTCCCACAAACACACCCACAAAATGTCCCCAAAATGCCATGTCACCATGACTAAGCAGAAATGACAATTTACAGAAAACACATCAAAATACATATTTAACATAATGGAACCCCCGCAGTCTATACATCCCTGGATAGCCTGGATTTGCGCGCCTAAGTTGTCCAAATAGCGCTCAGATCCCACGAATTATGCCGAATCGCCACTGAAGTGAGTTTTTGACCAAACACTCTTGAGGTGCCTCCCCAAAATAGTTCCACAGTTTTAGAGGTCGGTCATGTTCGGGAGTTCCAAAACACACAAAAGGGTGAACTGTTCCCCTGGCTCAGTGGTAGCATTTGTTTGTGAGGTCCGTACGAACAAAAGTACCGAACCGCAGTCTCCTGGCTTGCCGCGAACAGAAGCAGGCGTTCTCATAGTTTTATCGGTGTTCGCACCGTCGAGTGTCCGCTTCGGAGTTTCAGACACTCGGCGACCAAGACAGGGAGAATATGATAGAAACATTTTAATTAATAAAGGGAATCAACACAGTAAAGGAGGAGACTATATTTAAAAGAAGAAAAACTACCACAACAAGAGGACATAGTCTTAAATTAAAGGGGCAAAGGTTTAAAAATAATATCCGGAAGTATTACTTTACTGAGAGGGTAGTGGATGCATGGAATAGCCTTCCAGCTGAAGTGGTAGAGGTTAACACAGTAAAGGAGTTTAAGCATGCGTGGGATAGGCATAAGGCTATCCTAACTATAAGATAAGGACAGGGACTAATGAAAGTATTTAGAAAACTGGGCAGACTAGATGGGCCGAATGGTTCTTATCTGCCGTCACATTCTATGTTTCTGTCACCATGCCGCTGCGTGCCAGGACATACTGGTGGGATCTATCTCTCCATGGTGAATGCCTGGTCCCCAGCTCCCACATTGAACAGCTGGCAATGCTCACGCTGAGCAGGGCCTCGATCTGTCACTCTATAACAATTTTTATTTTTATTATTTTATCTATGTAGTTGTAAGTCTCTTGTAGGAAGCTATATCAATTGTGTGAGATTACCTCCTCGTATGAGCTGATCTCAGAGCAATGACATTCAGAGACATGACATGTTACAGGTTCAAACTGGTCTGATTGTGGGGTTTTTAATGCCCTATTTACTGGCACTGCTGGGTGTTTATTTTAGTGAGAGACATGCCAGGCGCCAAAAGTTGAGAACGAGATAAGGGATTTGTCTAGATCATGGAATATTGGACAAAGTAGTGACTTACTTTTTGTAAATGTTTATAAAATGTTTTCATTATAATAACCTCCCTGTGAATGAACACTGAATCAATGAATCAGAGAAAATGGCAGCAAATATGCGTCGCACTCCCCATGCGTTTCACATGGTGGCAGAAGTCGGAATATAGACACGTATGTAGATGGGCTGCTTTCTACATCCAGGAAATTAGTAAAGATCGCTTGGAAATAATTAGTATTTAATCAACATGTCTAGTTTTATTTTTATATAGAGAATTTGAATTTATGTTTATGTTGTTTTTATTGGTTTTTCATAGCAGAACAATAGATACACAATGACATACATGCAATGGTATACAATAGTAAGCGCTATCTCCTTGTATGTTCGTATGCGTATATGGCTCTCTTTGAGTTGAAATATGGCTAAATCAGGTAGCGAATGTGTGAGTAGGTCATTCTTCCCATATATAATTCTTAGTGAGCTGAGATATCTCCCATCATTGAGGGGTGCACCTGCCCTACCTCCTCCATCACTTGTCTTCGTTAGGCTATCGGGGTTACCCCATTATGTGCATCGTCTGGACAGTATTTCATCCTACTGGTAACGTCTGGGTCAGAGCAGTCGTTGGTACACCCCACTGGGTTGTGTAGTCTTACATTCAGTGTGTCTTTTCGGTGTGTTGTGTCCTAGGACGTGCGGAATATGTACGTTAGGTTGTTGCGTGCGGGCACCTACTGTCACTAATGTTGTTATAATGTGTCTAAAATAGGTAGCCTTCTGGTGTTCCCGGCTCATTGTCTGGGCCGGATAGACTTTTGCCGGGTACTTCAGCCAGGTTTGTCTAGTACTCTTGCTACTTTAGCCGAGGTAGAGTTACCCATTACAGGTTTTCTAAATGAAGGGGCGTTCGTAGCGACCCAGGCTGGTCTGTTGCCTGCCGTTGTTCTTTCATACCCCGTTTGTGTCGGTCGCCCTGTTCCATATCCCGTTCATCCCCCTGGTGCCCCCATTCCCTTTTTTAGTGGACCTGCTCCGCTGCTTTGGGGCGGGTGTCTAAGTATGTGGGCTATGGGGTTCGGGTTCTCTGAGGGTGTTGATCACCAGCTCCGTGTTGGCTGTTAGCTCCTCTGTGAGTTAGTTTGTGCCCCCGCTGTACTGTCCATTTGTCAACCTTGTGCCCCCCCCTTCCATCGCCTCCCCTCCCCTTATTGGTAGCGTATGTTTGGGGTTCGGGTATCTACTTCAGTGTGTCTGGGGTTCAGGCCATGTTGCGTGGTCTTAGGTGTCTGCGTGTTAGGTGGCCCTGTGGGATGGTTGGGCAGGTATCGTGTGCTCTGGGGGTGCCCTGGTGTCGTGTGTCTCGTATTTTAGGGCGTATGCAAGCTCCCGGTCTCCTCCCTTAAGTTTGATCAGCTGTATGTGTGTATAGTCTGTTACTTGTCGGGTCATGGTGGAGTGTCTGTGTCCTTCTGCCCTGTGTCCAGTTGACATATCTCGCCCGGATGTCCCCCCCCCCCCCCCCCACGGCCCCAGCCTGGGCGTCCATGTGCAGGTCCGTTCCCTGTCCCTCTCCACATCTCCAGCACGTGTCCGGGATCTCGGGAAGCATGCGGTGTAGCCGTGACGGGATACGGTACCATCCTATGAGCATTTTGTATTTCAGCTCCTGCAGTTTTGAGCATATGAAGCTTTGGTGCATCAGGATGTATATTTGTGTCCACTGAGGGTCACTGAGCTCAGTTCCCGTCTCCCCCTCCCATCGGGCTGCGTGTTTCGCGGGTTCCAGCGGGACCGCGTCCCTGAGGGTTGTGTACAGAACCGAGATCCCATGAGGTACGTGCGAGCCTGTTCTGCAAAGCTCCTCAAAGCTGGTGAGAGGTCTATGGAAAAGGTATTTTCCAATTTGGGCGTTGTAGAAGGTCTTAATTTGAAAATATCGGTAACTGTCAATGGGTGTCGGTGCTCTGTCTCCCAGCAAATCCGGCAGTTGTTTAAATGTGGCTGCATCGCATAATTGATGCATATGGGTTCGGTCCGCGCCCCCAAAGGCGGCCACGTCCTTGGGCCCGAGTCCCCCCCGCCACCTCCGGGTTAAACGTCACAGGTGTCATTGGCCCCGGGAGCGTGGTAAGCGAGAGCTTCGTCCGTATCGTACTCCAGGTCTTCAGTGTGGCTCCGATGAGTGGGTGGTTGAGAGCCAGTGTATCCCTCGTAGGTCCATACCTCCACGCTATCGCTGGGATCGCCTCCTCCATTTGTGCTCTCTCCATGAGTATCCAGTGCTTGGGTGAATGTGGTATGTGCCATTCCACGATGCGTAGCAAGTGTGCAGCCCTGTGGTAGGTCCTCATGGAGGGGAGTCCCACCCCCCCCTGTTCTTTCGGTCTGTGTAGCAGCGTCCTCCGGATCCTGGGCGGCTGGTTCTGCCATATGAATCCAGCGATGTCAGATTCCAGCTGGGCGAAAAAGGTATGAGGTAGGCTAATCGGGATCGTTTGAAATAAATATAGTAGCCGGGGGAGGAGGTTAATTTTGACTGCGTTTATTCTACCGAACCAGGAGACACACAGTTCGGACCATCTCCGCATGTCCGCCCGAGGCTCCGTAGGAGCGGGGCGGAATTAAGGGTATATAGTTGGGATAGATCCGTCGGTAACCAGATGCCCAAATATTTCAGCTTGGTTGCGCACCAGGAGAAAGAGAACTGCGTGCGTAAGTGGGAGGCCGCCCTGGGCTCGGCTGAGATGAGCATTGCTTCTGATTTATCAGTGTTTAGCTTCAAGTTCGATATCTGTCCTTATTCCTTGAAGGCTTGTAAAAAGGTTTGTGAGGGACACCAATGGGTTGCTGACGAAAAATAGCATGTCATCTGCGTAGGCTGCTATCTTATGGGTCGTGCCCTTCAGGGTGAACACCGAGACACTCCCGTCCGACCGCCCCCCAGGAATGGCTTCAGGGAGAGGGCAAACAGAAGGGGGGAGAGTGGGCACCCCTGCCTTGTTCCGTTTCGAATTTGGAATGGTGGCGATAGAGCCCCGTTGATCCGTATCCCAGCACTCGGATATGTGTATAGTGATGTAATCTATGCCATTAGGTAGGGGCCAAATCCCATCCTCTCCAGTGTGGCTGTCATGTACTTCCAGTCTACGCGATTAAACGCCTTCTCCGCATCGGTGGAGAGGAGAAGGGTCTGCTGTTTCCGTTTCTCCGCCGCGTGGATGACATTCAATGCTCTGGTGGTATTATCCCTCGCCTCCCTCCCAGGGATGAATCCCACTTGGTCTGGGTCCACCAGTTCCGGGAGGATCCCCCTCAGATATTGATAGATATTGATAGATATTGGTCTATAGCTCGCACAATTTGTGGGGTCCCTCCCCTCTTTCGGAATTACTGCCACCGTCGCCATTAGGGAATCTCTGGGGAACACTCCGCCATCTCGTATGGAGTTTATGACCTTCAGGAATTGTGGCAAGAGCACATCTCCGAACTCCTTAAGGTAACGGACCGGAAGGCTATCCGGGCCTGGGCTTTGTTCAATTTGGAGGACTTCAGGGCTGCCTGTAGTTCTGTGATAGTGATGGGTGCCTCTAACTCAGCCGCTTCCTTTTCGCTCAGAGTCCTCTCCCCATGCTGTTGTAGATAAGCCATCCTCCTCGCGGTCTTAATTCGTTCTTCATTAGGGCTTTCATTCTGCTGGAGGTTATACAGGTCTGCATAGTATTTATGGAATTATTCCATGATTTTGTCTGGTAGTTGGGTTGCCGGGCCTTCTTTGGGTTTAATTTTGGTGATATGGCTCATGCGTCTTTGTTTCTGGAGTGCTTTAGCAAGTAGACGACCGCATTTATTCGAATATTCATAAAAGAAGCGGCCAGATTTGAGAATCGTGTGTTGTAGCTTTTGTGTGAGGAGGTCTCTAAGGTCTCCTAGTTTCCAGTAGGGCCCTGTAGCTGTCGTCCGTCTGGGCTGTTTTGTGTTTGCCCTCCAGGTCCACCCGCCTCTGGGTCAGGTCTGCCATTTGTCTCTGTCGCTCCCTTTTCCTCTGCGTGCAGACCCTAATGAGGTGTCCCCGGACAACGCATTTGTGGGCTTCCCAGATGGTCAGTGATGGTGTGTCCGGCGTTTCGTTCTCCTCGAAATACTCGGTGATAGCAGTGCGGAGGTCCGCCACCACCGGTGTCTCCAGCAGGATGGATTCGTTCGTCTTCCAGTGTCGTTCTCTGGGTCGGAACAGGGGGGATTTGATGTGGGTCGAGATCGGTGCGTGGTCCGACCATCCCATCGGTTTTATGTCCGCCGACTCCAGCAGGTGGAGGAACTCCTGGGCAAGCAGGATATAGTCGAATCTACTATACCGTTGGTGTACTACTGAAAAGTAGAAGTAATCTCTATCCGTCGGTTGCAGGACCCGCCAGCAGTCCATGAGGCCCGCTTTCCGCAGTGCCTCTCTTACTTTTCCCAGGTCGTGGGGCGAGTGTGAGCTAACACCTCTGGATGTGTCCAGTCGTGGTTCCAGGGCCACATTCAGGTCTCCAGCCACCAGGAGCAGGCCTTCTCTGAATCGCTCCAGTCTAGTCAGGGTACTCTTCAGGAAGCGGTGTTGGCGGGTGTTAGGAGCGTATATACAAGCAAATGTGTATTTGGTGTCCGCTATCGTGCCCTTGAGGAATAGGTAGCGTCCAATGTTGTCCCCACAAGTCTCGATGCATTGGAACGGGATAGTTTTCACAAATAAGATTGCCACTCCAGCTTTCTTGGCCGAGGCGTGGTTCGCAAAATATCCTGTGGGGTATCTCGAGTCTCGGAGGGCCGGCCCCGCACTCCCCTTGAAGTGCGTCTCCTGAAGCATCGCAATGGAGACCCGGGAGGCCCAAAGGGCGCTTAAGAGGTGCGACCTCCGCTTGGGGGAGTTCAGACCCCGCACGTTGTGCGACCAGACGTGGAGCGGAGCCGGAGAGTACCCCGACTCGGGACCACAGGTCCGCAGGCACCCCGGGCCGGCGGGGGGAGACGGGGCCCCGGCCCCAGCCATCCTGGCAGGGAGGGAAGGGGAGGTGGGGGGGTCGGAGAGGGGGAGAGGAGGGGAGAGAACAGCCCGCCCCAGGAGGGGGGCCAAGCGGCGGGGACACCCGGGCAAGTCTATCTTGGAGTGCTGACTCGTAGGATCTCCTCCTCTCGTGGGGAATCCCTCGGGGGGGGGCAAGGCAAGTTCCCCCCCCCCTCTCGAGTCCAAGGATTACTGTGACTCGGGGCCTGTGGTCAGGGGTCGTGTGGAGCACCCCTTCAGCACCCCCACCAGAGTAAGTTAGGCACCTGTCACTTGGAGCGCGCGCTGTCGAGCACAGCGCTGTTTTCGTGCTTAAGCACGTGTGAACTAAGTTGACTGCGAACTGTTAACTGCGTGCAAAAATACTTAACGTAGAAGTAACGTATAACAAGTATTAGAAAAGTGTTCAACTAGGTTGTCAGTATTCTCGTTTCCCCGGCCAGTTGACACGTTTAACACTATGGTGCGTTGGTCATTTGGCGTCTCATTCCGTCTGCCCGTGTGATGGTATGGTGTGTTGGGTGTATGCGGTGCGTTTTTGCGGCGATCAGTGGGCGGCTCAGTATGTGTGGGTCTGTTTTCCGTGGGTCAAAACCGGTCAACCTGTGGGTGTAGCCCCTCGGTCTTCCGTCCACCTGGGTGCAACGGATCCAGGATTCGTTGTAGTGGCTCTGAAGCGGACGTCTGGCCTGATGTGTACTCCGCCAAAAGCTTTCGGGTTCTCAGGTTCCGAGTCTCTGTGGGCCCGTGGGTGTCTATTGGAGCGCTATCCGGGTCTAGTGTCTAGGTTCTCAATCTCTTGAACCCCCCTTAGGTAACTTGATGCTCCCCTCCCCTGTCTCCGGTCCAGACCCCCTCCCCCCCCCCCCCTTCTCCCGCAGTGCGTAGTAGGCTGGGTGGAGCCCGTGTCACCCTGTTTACCTATTGTCGCCCCTTGACTTGGGTGCGGTTGTGAGGGGTGTGTGTGTGTGTGCGTGCTGTTGCGCTCCCCTTTCCAAGGGGCTCCCTTGTGAATTGCATGTCCCCCCCCATTCCAGCCCTCCAATCCCGGAGTACTTTTGGTGCCGCGTTCCACGGGGTAGCTGTCCATCTCTCAGGCCCAATAGTCCCGGTCCCTGCCCAGTGATCCCTTCACGTCTCCGGGCGGTGAGCCCCTCTCCCCGTTCCCCTCCCAAACCTTAAAACTGAAGGGATCACCGGTCTCCTCCCCTCTGGGCTTATGTTTAAGACTCCAAAGTTCAGGCTCCCTGTGGCAGCCCCTCCCAAAGCATTCCGCTCCCCCCCCCCCCCCCTCTGTCCCACTGCTTGAGTTTCCACCTCTCTGGCAGGTCACTCACCGATCAGCCGCAGTCCGCCCGCCCTCATCTGCCATCTGCTCATCTGCCCCTGCTGGGCCACCCCAGCGGCGCTGCTGCGGGGCAGACCTGACGGCCTGCGCGCCCGTGGTGTCTAGGGGTGCCAGAGGGTCCCTCCTCGCTGCAAGAGCCTCCTCTGTGATCCAATTCCTGACCTTTATCCCCGGCAGGTGTAGGGCTCTGAGAAAGCCCGGTATGTCCTCTGGCCAGCGTGCTGTCACCCATGTGTTGCCTTGTTTAGCCTGGAGGCTGAAGGGGAATCCCCAGCGGTACACTATCCGCTTGTCTCGGAGTGCGCCCGTGACCGGGCGGAGTGCTCTCCTAGCGTCAAGTGTCAGCGGGGAGAGGTCTTGGTATAGGGAAACATCTGTTTCCTGAAATCTGATGGTTTGTTTTCCCCTGTCGGCCGCCATGATCCGCTCTTTCAGGTCCCCTTCACTGAGGCAGCAGATGACATCTCGTGGGCTTACATCTTGGCGCAGGGGACCCAATGCTCTATGCGCTCTCACCATGCTGATCCTCTCCGGCGCTGCAGCTCCCAGAATTTGCTGGAACAGTGCTTCTAGGGTTGTAGTGAGTGGGGCAGTGTCCGCTTCTGGTAGGCCTCTCACGCGTATGTTATTACGCCTGCTCTGGTTCTCCAGGTCTTCCACCTGCCTCCTGAGCGTTAACAGCAAGTTACCTTGGCGGGTGACTGCTACCTCTGTGGCATGATGTTGTTGCGTGCAGTCCTGGGTTGCGGCTTCCACCTCATCCACCCTGCCTTCAAGTGTTGTCAGGTCTGAGCGCAGGCCCACCAATTCCTCTCGTAGGGCCGCTCGCAGCTCTTGTGCCAGCTTTCTTGTGTCTGCTTTAGTCAGCATTCTGGCAGAGATCTGGGAGAGTTCAGCCCTTATTAATGTGAGTTCACTCTGGGGTTCCCCCTCCATTTGGGACGCATCCATGCTTCCCTTTCCCGGCGACGCGGGCGCCATCTTGTCTTCAGGCCGAGTCTCTCTCATAACCGCCTGCGAGGCGACATATCCATCCATCAGTCCCGTGTCGCGGCGTGGGGAGTCCGCCGCTGAGGTCCCGGGTACAACAAATTGCTTCTTATTGCGGACCATTCTCACCGGTTAGTGTGCTATTTAGCTGCTTTATTACGGCCGGGGTGCAGAGCTCCGAGATTACGCGCCCTGCACCATGCTCGTCCAGGCCACGCCCCCCCAATTCCGAGAATTTTAATTTAAATGAAATATTCTCTGACAGAGGACAAGGTTTTATTGGAAGTGCCATATGTCCTGTGTGAAGATAATGGGATTTATTCACTAAACTGGGCTTTATGTGGAACGTATAAACAGTCGGGCAAAACAGAGAGATTCTCCAACGCTGCTGTTTTGCTATAAATTTACCATTCCCCTTGTTTCTTCCCCCAATTTCTAGTTTAGTGGATAACTCTAGCGTAGAGTCTGATAAATAGAGATCGTACAATCCCAGGGGTGTAACCTGCACATCTGCGCACCGAGCGGGTCTGGCCGGTTTGTCGGAATGGATTGATGGAAACACTGAGACAGATAAGGAAACACATGCACATCCGGCCTGATTATTGCTTTCTGTCAGAGCTTGTTATGGCGTTCGGAGACGCTGTGTCACTATGAACAATGAGATGTTCTCACTGATAAACACA